>NC_069505.1:208152351-208194851 GCF_027579735.1 Bombina bombina | reverse complement strand
AATCACAGAGGTAAAATGTGTATTAATATAACAGTGTTGGTTGTGCAAAACTAGGGAATGGGTAATAAAGGGATTATCTATCTATTAAAACAATAAACATTCTGGTGTAGACTGTCCCTTTAAAGGATACAAAGTGTTAGTTAGGTGCTTTTACTGCAGAGACAGAAAACCTCAAGTTTAGATGCAATAAGACATACTCTTGCAATCAGCTAATACATTTGTAGAAATAGCTCCTTAGGGGTTGTATTTTATTTCTAATACAGACTGACTGAAAGCATACAGGAAACACAGATACCTGAAAATTGATTGTGGTTTTAGCAAAGGATGACAGTTCTGAAAGAAAACTATCCATTCAAACTATTAACTGTAATATCATGGGGCTTTTATACTGCAAATGCATCCTATTTATAACAGGGAAGATTTTGCTTTATTTATTGAACGCTATTGTAAATAATCTGTGCCTAACAGCCTTTTATAACAAATATACACTTTAATCCCCGAGGCATACTGAGGTTTTTTTGTTGTATTTTTTTGCTTTAAAAAAAAATGTGAGATAAAAGCTGTTTAAATTGAAATTAATACAGCAGTGTAAATTGTAAACTTTTTAAAAAAAAAATGCTGAGTGGGTGATACATACTTCCTGTACTTCTTAGCCAATGAACATTAGTAGGAAGTATCTATTGACCAATAAACATTAGCAGGAAGTACACAGCTGATCCTTTTAATTCAGGTTTATTTTCCAGGTAAAAAGATTGCATTAGCATGTTTAAATTATAATATTTCATATGAACATTTTTGAGTGCAATGTCCATTTAAAGGGACATTAAACACTTTGCAATGGTGATATACAATGATAAATTATATATATATATATATATATATATATATATATATATATATATAAAAAACTCTGCAATATACTTACATTATTAATTGTGTCCCCTTTTCCTGTAATTTCACTCTGAAATTGTGAGCTTTTCAGTTCCTGTTAGAAATGGAAGTGCAGAACACTGTTATATTACACAAAGCAAAGCCATTGGCTGAACACTCTAGTGACCTAAGTTACAACATGGCAGCTCCCATCGTTTTATAGATACTAAAACTTTACACTTAGTTTGTCAATATTTAAACAACTAATAAAACTTTAAAAAATACATCTACATGCTATTCTCAGACTAATCTTTTCTTAGAATGCATCATTTTATCTAGCATTTATTTACGGCGAGATTACGAGTTTTGCGGTAAGCTGAAAAAGCAGCGTTATCAGGTTATAATGCTGCTTTTTCACTACCGCTGGTATTACGAGTCTTGCAGATTTAGGGGCACTGCACACTTTTTTGGCCTTACCGCAAATCAACTTACGCAATTTGCGTATAGTCTTTTTTTCAGTAGGACTTCCATTCCGCCGGTATTACAAGCTTTTTTTTTTTAGGCCAAAAAGTGAGCGGTACACCCTATCCCGTCAAGATTGGTAATGTATTCTAAAGTCAGTAGTTATGAGTTTTACACTACAAAGCTGTAGCATAAAACTCATAACTAAAGTGCTAAAAAGTACACTAACACCCATAAACTACCTATTAACTCGTAAACCGAGGCCCTCCCGCATCGCAAACACTAAAATAAAATTATTAACCCCTAATCTGCCGCTCCGGACATCACCTCCACTAGAATAAACATATCAACCCCTAAACCGCGGCACTCCCGTCTCACAAACACTAGTCAAATATTATTAACCCCTAATCTGCCACCCCTAACATCGCCGCCACCTACCTACATTTATTAACTCCTAATCTGCCGTCCTCAACGTCACTGCCACTATCCTAAATTTATTAACCCCTAAACCTAAGTCTTACCCTAACCCCCCTAACTTAAATATAATTAAAATAAATCTAAATACAAATTACTATCATTAACTAAATTATTCCTATTTAAAACTAAAAATGTACCTATAAAATAAACCCTAAGCTAGCTAAAATACAACTAATAGTTACATTGTATCTATCTTAGGGTTTGTTTTTATTTTACAGACAAGTTTGTATTTATTTTAACTAAGTAGAATAATTACTAAATAGTTTTTAACTATTTACTAACCACCTAGCTAAAATAAATTCAAATTTACCTGTAAAATAAAACCTAACCTAAGTTACACTAACACTACACTACAATTAAATAAATTACCTAAATTAAATACAATTCAATAAATTAAATACAATTACCTAAATTAGTTATATTGTAGCTAGCTTAGGGTTTATTTTAAAGGTAAGTATTTAGTTTAAAATGGGAATTATTTAGGTAATGATAGTAATTTTATTTAGATTTATTATAATTATATTTAAGTTAGGGGGTGTTAGGGTTAGACTTAGGTTTAGGGGTTAATAAATTTAGAATAGTGGCAACGACGTTGGGGGCGGCATATTAGGGGTTAATAAATGTAGGTAGGTTGCGGCGACATTGGGGGAGGGAGATTAGGGATTAATAAATATAATGTAGGTGTCGGCGATGTTGGGGCAGCAGATTAGGGGTTTATAAGTATAATGTAGGTAGCAGCGATGTTAGGGGTGGCAGATTAGGGGTTAATAAGTATAATGTAGGTGTCAGCAATGTCGGGGGTGGCAGATTAGGGGTTAATAAGTATAAGATTAGGGGCGTTTATACTCGGGGTTCATGTTAGGGTGTTAGGTGTAAACAAAAAATGTGTTTCCCCATAGGAATCAATGGGGCTGCGTTACTGAGCTAAACGCTGCTTTTTTGAAGGTATTAGACTTTTTCTAAGATGGCTCTCCCCATTGATGTCTATGGGGAAATCGTGCACGAGCACGTAAAACCAGCTCACCGCTGACTTAAGCAGCACTGGTATTGGAGTGCGGTATGGAGCACAATTTTGCTCCACGCTCACTTCTTGCCTGTTAACGCCGGGTTTATAAAAACCTGTAATATCAGCGCTGTAGGAAAGTGAGCGGTGAGAATAAAGTGCAAGTTAGCAACGCACCCCTCTTACCGTAAAACTCGTAATCTGGCCGAATGTGTTTTATGTCCCCTTAAGTACTTAGGTCTGCTTAGAAGCACTTGTTAATTGTAAATATATTACCTTACAGTTTGCCTTTCTGCTGTTATTTTGGTCAACTAACTGGATATTGCCTTGTATCTTTCTAGTGACATATTTAGATCAAAGAAAATTCTTCCAGACTTTGCCAAAATGTTGGAAAATATCTTCTTACCATTGTTTGAAGCAACAATTAACCCTTCTGATCACAAAGAGCTCTATCTTTTCCTGAACTATGTAAGTATACATTGAACACATGAAATCTTCTGTTAGTATGGAAAGGGCTGGCTTTGTCATTCAGTTTCCAGATGCCTTGGGCATATTTACCCACCACCTACTTGGCAAGTTAGGTGAACCAGTTTTGTAAACAAGATACTATTTAACTTCATTGTGTGATTCAGGTTTCCAATTTATTTAATTATTTTTTTTAAAGAAAATAAGGAACCAACATGTCATATAGGAAATTGCCAAATTATACAGTAGTTACTGGGGAAAAAAACACTTTATTTTACAATTTGATACAGTTTGTTGCAACTTAGCAAACTTCTTCATACAAATCCTCTTCTTTCACATCATCTAGTAAATTCTATTTCTCATTTAAAGGGCCATAATACCAAAATGTTTAAACACTTGAAAGTGCTGCAGCATAGCTGTAAAAAAGCTGACTAGAAAATATCACCTGAGCATCTCTATGTAAAAAAGAAAGATATTTTACCTCAAAAGTTTCTCAGTAGCCACATCCCATTGTAAAGGACTTCTAAGCAGCAAATCAGTATGTCTGTCCTGGGACATTGGAAGGAGCAAGCTTTCGTGCACACTCATCTTATTTCCCTCTTCAGTGTAAGGAAGTTTACAATGAAATCTCATGAGAGTTAAGTCAAATCTCATGAGATTACAGTAAAAGAGTTGATTGCCTCAGCACTGTTGATGCTGATTGGCTGCTGTTTATTTCTTCATTTCTTCATTTTTTTTTTTTTTTTTTACCTGCAGCTGAGTATAACTTTTTACACAGAATTTACTCTGCTGAGCTGAGGAGATTGTGAGGTAAAATATCTTCCTTTTCTACATAGAGATGCTCAAGTGATATTTTCCTGTCAGCTTTTTACAGTTATACTGCATGAGTTTCAAGTGATTTAGCATATGAGTATTATGTCCCTTTAAAGGAACACTAAACACCTGTCAGGGTGCCAGGAATCAGACTGAGATGAGAACTGCAAAAATAATCACACCTTTATTAATAATAAAAAATAATAAAAAGTCCACAAGTTAAATAACAAGCCAGGAGTCAAAACCAGAGTTGGTAGTCAGACGAGCCGAGTCAGGAGCCAAAGCGAATAGTCAGACGAGCCGGAATCAGGAACAAGGAAAACAGCAGAGTCAGGAACAAGCCAGGGATCAGGAACCAGGAAGGACGTCAGACAGCCAGATAATACACAGGAACTCTCACAAACCGGTCAGAGACAATGCAAAGGCAAAGCATACTGAACAGAGGCCCTTTAAATAATAAGTGATGACATCACAATTTTGAGACTGCATCCTGTCTCACACAGATGATGCACACCAGTCTGGCCATAAAAGGAAGTGCAGGAAATGAGCAGCATCCCCCACAATGCACCATAGTCAGCAAGAGAGGTGAGTAAAATGGCTGCCAGCAGAACATGGCAAACAAAACAGGGAAAAAACCCTGACAGTACCCTCCCCTCAACAACCCCTCCCCCGCAGGAGGACAAAAGGCTTATTGGGGAAACGGGCATGGAAGGCACGGAGGAGGGTGGGAGCATGAAAATCAGAGGAGGGAACCCAAGAATGCTCCTCCGGACCGTAGCCCCTCCAGTGAACCAAATACTGTACACGGCCCCTGGACATACGAGAGTCAATAATGCTGCTGACCTCATACTCCGCATGGTTGTCAACAAAGATAGGATGGGGACGAGGAAACACAGTGGTAAACCGATTACAAACCAATGGTTTCAAGAGGGAGACATGAAAAATATTGGAGATGCGCATTGTAGGAGGAAGGTCAAGAGCGTAGGCCACAGGATTGACCCGTCGGAGTATTCTAAAAGGACCAACATAACGGGGAGCCAGTTTATTGGAAGGCACACGAAGGTTCAAGTTGCGGGAGGACAGTCAAACTCTCTCACCAACCTTATAGGAAGGCGCGGAAAGACACCTACGATCAGCCTGGAACTTTTGGCGCTGCATAGAACGATAAAGGCAATCCTGAATCTGCACCCACGTGGAACTGAGTTGCTGGAGATGCTCCTCCAAAGTCGGAATACCCTGAGACATGAATGAATCGGGCAACAAGGATGGTTGAAACCCATAATTCGCCATGAACGGGGATAACTTGGAGGAAGCATTAATAGCACTATTACGAGCAAACTCTGCCCAAGGTAACAATTCAGACCAATTATTGTGGTGATCTGAGACATAGCAACGGAGGAACTGTTCCAGAGCTTGATTAGACCGTTCCACAGCCCCATTGGATTGAGGGTGATATGCCGAGGAGAAGGAAAGCTGGATCCCCATTTGAGCACAAAAGGAACGCCAAAATCTGGAAACAAACTGGCTACCCCGGTCCGACACTATCTCCTTGGGTAACCCATGTAAACGGAAGACCTCCCGGGCAAAAATTGAAGCAAGCTCCTGAGCTGTAGGCAACTTCATCAAGGGAATGCAATGTGACATTTTAGAAAAACGGTCAACCACCATAAGGATAACAGTATTGCCATTGGAAACAGGGAACTCGACAATGAAGTCCATGGAAAGATGTGTCCAAGGACGCTCACCATTAGCAATAGGTTGAAGAAGACCCACAGGAAGACGTCGAGGAGTCTTATTCTGTGCACAAACTGAGCAGGAGGCAACATATGCAGCAACATCAGAATGAAGACCTGGCCACCAGAATTGTCGAGTGACAGACCAAATCATTTGGTGCTTGCCTGGGTGACCTGTGGCTTTAGGATAGTGGTAAGTGTGCAAAAGTTTAGTTTGAAGATTCTCAGGAACAAAGCACTTACCACTAGGTTTCTCAGGAGGTGCATTGGTTTGTGCAGCCAGGCTCTCCTCCCCCAAGGGAGAAGACAAATTAGTACGTATGGTAGCTAAAATATGGTCAGGAGGTATAACAGGAGTAGGTACAGACTCCTCCTTAGACAAAGGCGAAAATTGTTGAGAGAGGGCATCAGCCCTAACATTCTTACTACCAGGCAGGTAGGAGACCACATAATTAAACCGAGACAAAAATAGCGCCCATCTGGCCTGTCGGGGCGACAAACGTTTTGCTTCAGATAGATAAGTTAAATTCTTGTGGTCAGTAAGAATGAGCACTGGCATGCTATTACCCTCGAGAAGATGCCTCCAATCCTTGAGTGCCAAAATTATGGCCAGTAATTCCCTGTCGCCAATTTCATAATTGCACTCCGCTGGAGACAATTTCTTAGAGAAGAAACCACACGGATGCAAGGAACCATCAGGTGTAGGACGTTGAGACAAGAGGGCACCTACTCCAGTCTCAGACGCATCAACCTCAATAATGAAAGGCAGGACAGGGTTAGGATGAGCCAGAACTGGAGCGGCAGCAAAGGCAGTCCTAAGACTATCAAAGGCCTTAATGGCAGTAGGTGACCAATGGAGTGGATCATTCTCTTTACGTTTCATGTCTGTGATAGGTTTGACCAAGGAAGAAAAGGTTTTTTTTGTTTGTTTTTTTTTGTTTTTTTTTTTGTTTTTTTAACTTTAATTTTTATTGATATTTCAGTCAGGGTACAGAAAAGAAAGGGAGGAAGGAAAAAAATTACAAAACATTTTCTTTATGTTTACATATTTGGGGAATATTTACAAGTTAATTTTTGTCTTTCGTGACTTACTTCCCCAATAAAAATAAAAATAAACGGCAACTTAACATATGCTCCATCAAGTCTTTCTATTCATTATTCTAATAGCTCCCTAATCCTAAGTAGCCTTAATCTTTTATAGCATCCGGTAGAATTATAAAATAATAAAAAATAAAAAAAAGGAAAGGGGAAAAGAAAAGCAAATCAATCACCAAATCCCTAATAATACTAGTTCAGTGTTTCTAAATGGGTATATTAAATGTTAAATCTCCCTGACAGGGAGGGTTTTTATAAATATAGACCACTTTGAAAAGAACCTCTTAACATCCTCATCATTTTGCAAATCAGTATCTACCTGTTCAACAATGCATTGTTTCTTTAAACAGTTTTAACTTCTTTTATACTCAGAATTGCTCTATGTCTAAGATAGGTTTGACCAGGGAAGAAAAGTTTTTAATAAACTTTCTATAGTAATTGGCGAACCCCAAAAAACGTTGAATAGACCGAAGACCACTGGGCGAGGCCACTGCAGAACTGCAGATAACTTGACAGGATCCATGGAGAACCCTGCAACGGAGATAACATAACCTAGGAAGGTTACTTGAGTCTGATGGAACTCACATTTCTCAAGTTTACAAAACAGGCTGTTCTCACGTAGTCTCTGAAGAACCCGTGTAACATCAGAACGATGAGTCTCAAGTGTGGGTGAGTGTATGAGGATGTCGTCTAAGTACACCACAACACACTGTTGCAACATATCTCGTAGGACATCATTAATAAATTCCTGGAAAACAGCAAGAGCATTACATATACCACAACACACTGTTGCAACATATCTCGTAGGACATCATTAATAAATTCCTGGAAAACAGCAAGAGCATTACATAGGCCAAAGGGCATTACAAGATACTCATAATGCCCGCTCCAGGTGTTAAATGCTGTTTTCCATTCGTGGCCCTCCTTGATCCTAACGAGATTGTACACTCCTCTCAAATCAAGTTTAGTAAAGACCGTAACTCCCTTGAGGCGGTCAAAGAGTTCCGTAATGAGCGGAATATGGTAAGCATTCTTAATGGTAAGATGATTAAGACCCGTATAATCGATGCATGGTCTTAACTCGCCACCCTTTTTCTTCACAAAGAAGAAGCCAGCCCCTGCAGGAGAGCAGGATTTGCGGATGATCCCCACGACAGAGCATCGGCAACATACTCCTCCATAGCACAATTCTCTGCAACAGACAGAGGATAAACCCAGCCCCGAGGAGGAATGGCTCCGGGTTGCAGGTCTATGGCACAATCGTAAGACCGGTAAGGAGGCAACGTACCGGCACGCACCTTGTCAAAAACATCTAGAAACTCTCGGTACTCCTCTGGCAATTGAGATACAGAAGAAGTGCACAAGACTTTAACTGGTTTCCGAAGACAAGTGGAAATACATTGCGGGAATGACGACAAAATTTCGGACCTGCTCCAGTCAAGACTGGGATTGTGCTTTTGGAGCCAGGGATAACCCAGAACAACCGGAAAATGCGGAGTTTATCACCTGGAACTGGAGGGTTTCAAAATGGAGAGCCCCAACAGCCATGGACAATGGAGCAGTTTCGTGAGTAACGAGTGCGGACTGAAGGGGCCTGCCATCAATGGCCTCAATAGCAAGCAGAACGGACCAAGGCAAAACGGGAATGGAGTGCTTTTATACAAAAGCACTGTCAATGAATTAGCCTGCAGCACCGGAGTCAACAAGAGCCTGGGTGACTATGGAGGAGTCCACCCAGGAAAGGACAACCATGACCAAAGGTTTCTCCTTAAGCGGTTCCAGGAACGAGGATAAACCACCCAAGGTCTGCCCCGACAGGACCTTAGGTGTGAGCGTTTCCCGGCCGTGTAGGACAGGACAAAAGGTGGCCCTGTAACCCACAATAGAGGCAGAGCCCCTCCCTCCTCCTAAAGGCCCGCTCCGCCGCAGAGAGACACATGAATCCCAACTGCATCGGCTCAGCAGTACCTGGTGACTTGGGACCAGGAGGCATGGGAGGAGAGGGAGGCATGGGTGGGAACAAACACGTAGGAGAGAACGGAACAGGAGGCTTCCGCAAGCACTCCTTGAAATATGGTCTCTCTCTTAGTCTGGTGTCAATTAGGATAAAAAAAGACACCAATGCCTCGAGATCCTCTGGTAAATCTCTGGCAGCAACTTCGTCTTTAATTGCATCAGAGAGCCCATGAAAGAAGGCGGCAACAAGTCTTCATTGTTCCAACCAACCTCTGCGGCAAGCGTACAGAACTCAATAGCATACTGAGCAACAGATCTTGTACCTTGCTGAATGGACATGAGTCATTTAGCAGCAGAGGAGGAGCGAGCCAGAACATCAAATACCCTTCGAAAGGAGGCCACAAATTCAGGGTAATTTGAAATCACAGATTTATTAGTCTCCCACAAGGGATTAGCCCAGGCAAGAGCTGTGTCAGAGTAACGAGATGAGAAATCCCACCTTAGCTCTGTCAGAGGGAAACGCCTGAGGTAACATCTCAAAGTAAAT
Source organism: Bombina bombina (assembly GCF_027579735.1). Taxonomy (NCBI): domain Eukaryota; kingdom Metazoa; phylum Chordata; class Amphibia; order Anura; family Bombinatoridae; genus Bombina; species Bombina bombina. The sequence goes on along the minus strand of NC_069505.1, from coordinate 208,185,430 downwards.
GCCCACCTGGTTCAAAAACCCTCTGCACTGAATAGGATCGCCTCCATATCGCTGAGGTAGAGGTGCAGAACCAGACATGCTCCTGGTAGGACTAGGTGCAGCAGCGGAAACAGGAGCAGCCATAAGTTGTGGGACACTTTGGTCCAAATGTGCAGTGCGAGTCAGCAGGGTTTGCAGGGCTAGTGCAAATTGATCCAAGCGGTGATCCTTTTCATCCATCCTGTAAATGATGGCAGGTAAAGGTGGATTATTAGCACCATCAGGATTCATGGCCTTTGCGTAATGTCAGGGTGCCAGGAATCAGACTTAGACGAGAAGTGCAAAAATAATCACACCTTTATTAATAATAAAAAGTCCACAAGTCAAATAACAAGCCAGGAGTCAAAACCAGAGCTGGTAGTCAAACGCAAAGGCAAAGCATACTGAACAGAGGCCCTTTAAATAATAAGTGATGCCATCACAATTCTGAGACTGCATCCTGCATTAATTTAAATTATCTAAAGTACAACCCCCCCCCCCCCACTAAATTACAGCAAATAATAAACAAATTACAAGATTTTTAAACTAATTACACCTAATCTAATCCCCCTAACAAAATAAAAAAGCCCACTGAAAATAAAAAAAAGCCCTACCCTACACTAAATTACAAATAGCCCTTAAAAGGGCCTTTTGCAGGGCATTGCCCCGAAGTAATCAGCTCTTTTACCTGTAAACAAAATTACAACTCCACCCCTAACATTAAAGCCCACCACCCACACAACCAACCCTACTCTAAAACCCACCCAATACCCCCTTAAAAAAAACCTAACACTAACCCCTTGAAGATCACCTTACGGGAGAAGTCTTCATCCAACCGGGCCGAAGTCCTCAACGAAGCTGGGAGAAGTATTCATCCAAGCCAGACGAAGTGGTCCTCCAGACGGGCAGAAGTCTTCATCGAGACGGCATCTTCTATCTTCATCCATCCGGCGCGGAGCGGGTCCATCTTCAAGACATCCGACACGGAGCATCCTCTTCATCTGACGGTTACATTAAATGACATCATCCAAGATGGCGTCCCTTCAATTCCGATTGGCTGATAGAATTCTATCAGCCAATCGGAATAAAGGTAGAAAAAATCCTATTGGCTGATGCAATCAGCCAGTAGGATTGATGTTGCATTCTATTGGCTGATTGGAACAGCCAATAGAATGCCAGCTCAATCCAATTGGCTGATTGCATCAGCCAATAGGATTGAAGTTCAATTCTATTGGCTGATTGCATCAGCCAATAGGTTTTTTTCTACCTTAATTCCGATTGGTTGATAGAATTCCATCTTGGATGACGTCATTTAAAGGAACTTTCATTCCAGAAGAGCCGTCGGATGAAGAGGATGCTCCACGTCGGATGTCTTGAAGATGGACCCGCTCCGCGCCGGATGGATGAAGATAGAAGATGCTGTCTGCATGAAGACTTCTGCCCGTCTGGAGGACCACTTCGCCCGGCTTGGATGAAGACTTCTCCCGGCTTCGTTGAGGACTTCGGCCCGGTTGGATGAAGACTTCTCCCAGTAAGGTGATCTTCAAGGGGTTAGTGTTTGTTTTTTTAAGGGGGTATTGGGTGGGTTTTAGAGTAGGATTGGTTGTGTGGGTGGTGGGTTTTAATGTTGGGGGGGAATTTTTTTTTTTTTTTACAGGTAAAAGAGCTGATTACTTTGGGGCAATGCCCCGCAAAAGGCTCTTTTAAGGGCTATTTGTAATTTAGTGTAGGGTAGGCCTTTTTTTGGGGGGGGCTTTTTAATTTTGTTAGGGGGGTTAGAGTAGGTGTAATTAGTTTAAAAATCTTTTAGTTTATTTATTTTCTGTAATTTAGTGTTTTTTTTCCCGTACTTTAGATATTTTTTTTAAATTGTAATGAATTATATTTAGTTAGGTGTAATTAGTTTAAAAATCTTGTTTATTATTTTCTGTAATTTAGTGGGGGGTTTTTGTACTTTAGATAATTTAATTTAATAGTATTTAATTGTATTTAATTTATGGAAATAATTTAATTATAGTGTAGTGTTAGGTGTAATTGTAACTTAGGTTAGGTTTTTCTTTACAGGTACTTTTGTATTTATTTTATCTAGGTAGTTATTAGATAGTTAATAACTATTGTACCTAGTTAAAATAAATACAAACTTGCCCTTAAAATAAAAATAAACCCTAAGCTAGCTACAATGTAGCTATTAGTTATATTGTAGCTAGCTTAGGGTTTATTTTATAGTTAAGTACTGTATTTAGTTTTAAATAGGAATAATTTAGTTAATGATAGCATTTTTTATTTAGATTTCTTTTAATTATATTTAAGTTAGGGGGTGTTAGGTTTAGGGGTTAATAACTTTAATATAGTGGCGGCAACGTTGGGGGCGGCAGATTAGGGGTTAATAAATGTAGGTAGGTGTCTGCGATGTTAGGGCCGGCAGATTAGGGGTTAATAATATTTAACTAATGTTTGCGAGGCGGGAGTGCGGCGGTTTAGGGGTTAATATGTTTATTATTGTGGTGGCGACGTTGGGGGCAGCAGATTAGGGGTTAAAAAGTGTAGGTAGGTTGCGGCGACATTGGGGGTGGCAGATTAGGGGTTAATAAATATAATATAGGTGTCGGCGATGTTGGGGGCAGCAGATTAGGGGTTCATAAGTATAATGTAGGTGGCGCTGGTGTCCGGAGCGGCAGATTTGGGGTTAATAATTATAATGTAAGTGTCGTCGATGTCGGGGGTGGTAGATTAGGGGTTAATAAGTTTAAGATTATTGGTGTTTAGACTCGGGGTTCACATTAGGGTGTAGACATAAAATACATTTCCCCATAGGAATCAATGGGGCTGCGTTAAGGAGCTTTACGCTGCTTTTTTGCAGGTGTTAGACTTTTTTTCAGCTGGCTCTCCCCGTTGATTCATATGGGGAAATCATGCACGAGCACGTTACACCAGCTCACCGCTAACGTAAGCAGCGCTGGTATTGGGTGCGGTAATGAGCAAAATTTTGCTCAACGCTCACTTCTTGTCTGGTTTGTAAAAACCCGTAATATACGTCTGTAAGCGAGCGGTGAGCATAAACTGCTCGTTAGCACTGCACAGCCTCTAACCCAAAACTCGTAATCTAGGTGAAAGATTGTGCAAATTCTCGTTATGGAAATAAACAATTTTTATTTTTATTTTTTCAATTGCATATATTTAAAAACAAAAGCAACTAAACTCAGGTCTGTTTATGTATTGATTGTACATTACGGACTGTAGAATTATATCATTAGTTCAATGCATGTACTGCTTTATGTAATCTGAGGAACAGAGATCCCAGGTCACTGGTTCAATAACAGCAAAAATCTTGGGAAAGCAACTTGGTGTCTCTTCTGAATTGATTTAAAACTATCCAAATAAGTCAATGAAACTGGCAAATGAATTAAAAAAACAACCCAGCTGACTGATGTTACAATATTTTCTGGTTTCTGGCATTTTCGTTGTTCCTAAGTAATTAAACAAATGAAAAACAAATGGAAAAAAAGCTATAATGAACAGGTATATCACATTCAATTTAAGTAGGTTTGAAGATTCTACACTTAAGTAAAAGGTACATTAATAAAGTAACACAAGGATCTACAGCACAGTTTTCCATTACAATGTGAATATCAAACTACAAAATAGCACATATGAAATGCTGAGGTTCCCACTAGTGCTGCACATTTTGGTGCTATTTTGAATTACATCAATCACATGCTAACACTCTGGCTACCAAGGGTTAAAAGACATCAAGCTCCCTGTATGTCTTTGTTGGCTGTAGTATCAGGTTTGGTGGAGAGAAGCCAAAGCTGCAGAGTTGTGGCACCAGACGAGAATAACCGGATTTATTGAGGTTTTTCTGGGTTAGAGTCTCATTCATGAGTTCTGGTGCCAGAAGTCTCAGTGTCATCAAGCTGCTCCTATACCTAATACACCAACCTGGTATAGGGTGAACCTGAAGCCTACTAATGCCATGGCAACAAGAAGTTGTGTACAAGACACGCACCGTACATACATTATTTATTCCTGTCATTTACTTCTGCTAATGTTACTATTCTACTACCACTAGATAAGCTGGATAGCATATAACACAATTATGCTGCAGGTTTACTCACACCACTACATGCTAACCAGTGATTGCTTAGATTGGCGTATGAGTTTACATCTGATTGGCCAAATCAGAGAAGGGAACATAAACATCTCCCTGGAGTGCTGTGAAATTGCAAAATTCTGTTAATTTTGCTAGCAAAATTAGTTTTACATGCTTACAAACATTCATTTTATAAGTTGTATATTGGTTGTTTTGTATGTTGTATCTCTGTAATAAATTCAGATATATAATATTTATATTCTAAAAATACTTTAATGTCCATTTCATATTATTTTTTTCTTCCACAGGTGACTGGCTTTGACAGTGTTGATGATGAATCAAAACACAATGATCACATGTTCTCTAACAAGAGCCCTCGACCTGATGAGTGGACACATGAACAGAATCCCCCATACAGCTATTATTTGTACTACATGTATGCCAACATCATGATCCTCAACAACCTACGGAAGTAAGTGATACAGTCAGAATGAGCAGTGTTATTAAAAAATAGAGGACTAGTCAAATAATTGGGATCTAATATGTAATATTACCAAGAGCATAATTATGCATATAGGGTTCAAAAATCCAAAGGCAAATTACAGCCTCAGTGGTACATTACTGACTGTAACTAAAGAGGAACTGGATTTGGTAATTATAATTTCAGGTGATTTCAAATTTGGTAAACAAGGGGTCACAATCTTAAAGGGATACTAAATATAAATTTTTTTAGATAGAGCATGCAATTTTAAGCAACTTCTTAATTTACTCATATTATTAATTTTTCTTTGTTATTCTGCTATCTTTATTTAAAAAAGCAGGAATGTAAAGCTTAAGAGACGGACAATTTTAGGTTCAGCACCCTGGATAGCGCTTGCTTATTGGTGAATACATTCAGCCAACCAATAAGCAAGCATAACCCAGATTCTGAACCAAAAATGGGCTGGCTCCTAAGCTTTACATTCCTGCTTTTTAAATAAAGATACCAAGAGAACGAAGAAAATTTGATAATAGGAGTAAATTATAAAGTTGCTTAAAATTACATGCTCTGGGGCCCAATTATCAAGCTCCAAATGGAGGTTGATGCCCCTGTTTCCGTACAAGCCTTCAGGCTCACCGGAAACAGCAGTTATGAAGCAGCTGTCTAAAGACCGCTGCTCCATAACTTGTCCGCCTGCTCTAAGGCTGCGAACATCAATCCACCAGATCCTATACGATCGGGCTGATTGACACCCCCTGCTAGCAACCGATTGGCCACGAATCTGCAGGGGGCGGCATTGCACAAGCAGTTCAGAAGAATGCTGTCTGCATTTATCGATGTGCGGCGGACATGATACGCTACATTGTATCATGTCCGCTAGCACTTTTTATAAATCTGCCCCCACGAATGATTAAAGAAAAATTTTGGATTTAGTATCTCTTAAATTTAGAGGGTAGCAGGGTCAGGAGAAAGGCGAGGAAGCAATTTTTTACAGAAAGGGTGGTGGATTTATGTAACAAACTTTCAATAGATGTGGTAAACACAAGTAATGTAGATTAATAAAAAAGCCTGGGGCATGCATAAGGCTAACCTAATATATGATTTTATACTGTACAAGTAATATGGGTAGACTTCATAGGCCTTTTGGTTCTTCTCTACAATCAAACTCTATGTTTCTATGAAGCTGCTGAAACTATTTGTTCTGTTCACTTATTTTATTTATATTGTTCTTGAGTTATTTTGCTTTTTAATCTGATACTTTTGGGAAGTTTTTTCAATCTTTTAACAGATTATAAAATTTGTTCTACTGAGAATAGTTCTATGCTTTATCTCAATCATGACAGTTTAATGTCGATTTTAGTGTCAAGTTGTCTTTTTTGCATATGTTGGAGCAGACTGATTTATAGAGAGTTTTTTTCTGTAATGTTTTTTTGCCGTATTTTTCATAATACTGCTCCATTGGTTTTAATAGAGAGTGATTTGTATCTTACAGATGTAACAAGGAGCAGTTACAAGTTTATAGGAATTATGCAATTTCAAAATGCAACATTGTACCAAGTTTTTTTCTCGTCATACATTTCACGAAGTGGTTTAATTCACTTTAGGCCATTTTGTCAAAAAGAGTGCTGATGAGAACAATGGTCTTAAAAGTTTGAAAATGTATTTTTTGCAAATGCAGAATCATCCATGTTTATATGACATCTGTATTTATATTACATTTCACAATTTTAGATACTGTAAGCATTATTTTGTGAAGCCAGTCGATAAAAAGTCTATTATTTAGACAATGGTTTCTTTTTACAGGGAGCGGGGAATGAGTACTTTCTTGTTCCGACCTCACTGTGGAGAAGCGGGATCCGTCACTCATCTTGTTTCTGCCTTTATGACCGCAGACAACATTTCTCATGGATTAAACCTGAAAAAGGTATTTAGTTTTCTTGTTTTTTTTTCACACAACAATATATATATACACACACACGATTATATATAGGTATATATATATATATATATATATATATATATATATATATATATATATATATATATATATATATATATATATACATACTAGTCCTAAAGCCCATTCACACGGGCCATTTTTTGCAGTACAGCGGTCCCACCCCTTGCGCTCTCTCCCACCCCTTACGCTCTCTCCCACCCCCTCTCTTTTGCTCTCTCTCTCTCCCCCCTCTCTTTTGCTCTCTCTCCCCCTCTCTTTTGAGCTTTCTCTCTCCCCCCTCTCTTTTGAGATCTCTCTCTCCCCCCTCTCTTTTGCGCTCTCTCTCCCCCTCTCTTTTGCGCTCTCTCCCCCTCTCTTTTGCGCTCTCTCTCCCCCCTCTCTTTTGCTCTCTCACCCCCTCTCTTTTGAGCTCTCTCTCTCCCCCCTCTCTTTTGAGCTCTCTCCCCCCCTATCTTTTGCGTCTCTCTCCCCCTCTCACTTTTGCGCTCTCTCTCCCCCTCTCTTTTGCGCTCTCTCTCCCCCTCTCTTTTGCGCTCTCTCTCCCCCTCTCTTTTGCGCTCTCTCCCCCCCTCTCTTTTGCGCTCTCTCCCCCCCTCTCTTTTGCGCTCTCTCCCCCCCTCTCTTTTGCGCTCTCCCCCCCTCTCTTTTGCACTCTCTCCCCTCTTTTGCGCTCTCTCTTCACCCCTCTCTTTTGCGCTCTCTCTCCCCCCTCTCTTTTGCACTCTCTCCCCCTCTCTTTTGCTGTCTCTCTCCCCCTCTCTCTTTTGCTGTTTCCCTCTCCCCTCTCTTTTGCTGTCTCTCTCCCCCCTCTCTTTTGCTGTCTCTCTCCCCCTCTTTCTTTTGCTGTCTCTCTCCCCCTCTCTCTTTTGCTGTCTCTCTCTCCCCTCTCTTTTGCGCTCTCTCCCCCACCTCTCTTTTGTGCTCTCCCCCCCCCCCCCTCTTTTGTGCTCTCTCCCCCCCTCTCTTTTGCGCTCTCTCCCCCCCTCTCTTTTGCGCTCTCTCCCCCCCCCTCTCTTTTGCGCTTTCTCCCCCTCTCTCTTTTGCTGTCTCTCTCCCCCTCTCTCTTTTGCTGTATCTCTCCCCCTCTCTCTTTTGCTGTCTCTCTCCCCTCTCTCTTTTGCTGTCTCTCTCCCCCTCTCTCTTTTGCTATCTCTCCCCCCTCTCTTTTGTTGTCTCTCTCCCCCTCTCTTTTGCTCTCTCTCTCTCCCCCCTCTCTTTTGCTCTCTCTCTCCCCCCTCTCTTTACTGTCTCTCTCCCCCCTCTCTTTTGCTGTCTCTCTTTCCCCTCTCTTTTGTGCTCTCTCTCCCCCCTCTCTTTTGCGCTCTCTCCCCCTCTTTTTTGCTGTCTCTCCCCCCCCTCTCTCTTTTGTTGTCTCTCTCCCCCCTCTCTTTTGTTGTCTCCCCCCTCTCTTTTGCTCTCTCTCTCCCCCTCTCTTTTGAGCTCTCTCTCTCCCCCCTCTCTTTTGCGCTCTCTCTCCCCCTCTCTTTTGCACTCTCTCTCCCCCCTCTCTCTTGCTCTCTCACCCCCTCTATTTTGAGCTCTCTCTCTCCCCCCTATCTTTTGTGTCTCTCTCCTCTTTTGTGCTCTCTCTCCCCCCTCTCTTTTGCGCTCTGTCTCTCTCTCCCCCTCTCTTTTGCGCGCTTTCTCTCCCCCTCTCTTTTGCGCTCTCTCCCCCCTCTCTTTTGCGCTCTCTCCCCCCTCTCTTTTACGCTCTCTCTCCCCCTCTCTTTTGCGCTCTCTCTCCCCCTCTCTTTTGCGCTCTCTCTCCCCCTCTCTTTTGCGCTCTCTCCCCCCCCTCTCTTTTGCGCTCTCTCTCCCCCCCTCTCTTTTGCGCTCTCTCTCCCCCCCTCTCTTTTGCACTCTCTCTCCCCCCTCTCTTTTGCTCTCTCTCCCCCCCTCTCTTTTGCGCTCTCTCCCCCCTCTCTTTTGCTGTCTCTCTCCCCTTCTCTCTTTTGCTGTCTCTCTCCCCTTCTCTCTTTTGCTGTCTCTCTCCCCCCCTCTCTTTTGCTGTCTCTCTCCACCCTGTCTTTTGCTCTCTCTCTCCCCCCTCTCTTTTGCTGTCTCTCTCTCTCCCCCCTCTCTTTTGCTGTCTCTCTCCCCCTCTCTCTCTCTCTCCCCTCTCTCTCTCTGCCCTCTCTCTCTCCCCTCTCTTCCTTCTCTCTCTCCCCTCTCTTCCTTCTCTCTCTCCCCTCTCTCTCCCTCTCCCCTCTCTCCCCCCCTCTCTCCCCCCCGCCCTCTCTCTCTCTCCCCTCTCTTCCTTCTCTCTCCCTCCTCTCTCCCCCCTCTCTCCCCCCTCTCTATTTCTCTCCCCTCTCTATCTCTCTCCCATCTATCGCGTAACCGCACCCGTCCACGCCCCCTTCACAACCGTCCATGCTCCCTTCGCACCAGCCACACCACCGCTCGCACCCGGCCACACCCACTTTTGCCGCAGATCAGCTAGGGAATCAAAGGCCAGGTGTGTTTGTCCTTGTGCTGTGTCTACTGCGCATGACAGCTTCGGACAAACACACTTGGCCTTTTATTATATAGGATATATATATATATTTATAAATACATAGAACATATTCTGATATGTGCAGACTGCAGAACATGGGAATGTAAAATATTTACAGTAAATACATAGTTAAAAACTTTATTAAAAATTAATATTGCATAAATATGCTTTTACATGTTTTCATCTACTTAACAGCAAAGGGCTCTAATGCACTTATAGATATGTCTGTATATGTACATATATTCACATATAAATACATATGTACACATACATAGACATATATACATCTTTAGACATGTATATGTATGTATCTCTCTGTTAAAGCCCTTTGTCAGATTTTTTTTTAAACACCCAAGATCTCAAATCTTTAAGCAATTATAACTTTTGTGTGCAATATTTTATTAGTATTTTTTTATTAGATAGTGTTATTATGAGTGCAACTGTACTTTGTAATGAATTTTTTATTTGTTTTGTGTAACTTTTTATTTTCGCGAAACAGTTAACCAGAGCTCTCAAGTCGTGGTAATGAGTCTAGCATGAGTGCAATCGCGTTTACACTCAACCTGTAATACGAGCAGTAAGCCAGATGAGTCCAAACTCTTGTGATAAACCCCTTATTGCTCGGGCACAAGCAATTGGGCTCCAATTGTAATCTAGCCCTTAATTGGGTAGATGTGTATAACAGTATTTTTTTAGCCTGTGTGGATTATTTATTTTGAACCCTTTCTTAAGTAAGGAGAGATAATGTGTTAGAGCACTTTAGTATCATTGCACTATTGCTTGTATATAACTGTGTGTAAACCTCTGCAAATATTTTAAACAAATAAAGTCAACTCCGGACAGAAATGGACTACAGAACTGGACATGGATGGTGAGCCAATGATGAGTGGCATATGTGCATAGCCACCAATCATCTGCCATGTTCTGCTTTGAAGATGAAGTGCATTAAAGGGACAGTAAACCTAAAAAATAATGTTATATAATTCTGCACATAGTGCAGAATTATATAACATTATTTTAGTGCTATCGTTATAAAAGCTTTTTTTCCATTTGAATTTTTTTAAAAATATGCCGGTTTTACAGACCCGCTCTCTGCTGAGCGGGTCTGTTTTTTTACACAGCGCATCGGGCCAGCTGTATAGTCACAGCCCGGCCCGACCGCGCCATAACATTAAGTGCAGCTCGCTCCTGCTGTCAGACAGAGCAGGAGGAAGCTGCACTTAAAGGGACAGTCTACACCAGAATTTTTATTGTTTTAAAAGATAGATAATCCCTTTATTACCCATTCCCCAGTTTTGCATAACTAACACAGTTATATTAATATACTTTTAACCTCTGTGATTATCTTGTATCTAAGCCTCTGCAAACTGCCCCTTTTTTCAGTTCTTTTGACAGACTTGCAGTCTAGCCAATCAGTGCCTGCTCCCAGATTACTTCACGTGCACAAGCACAGTGTTATCTATATGAAATATGTGAACTAACACCCTCTAGTGGTGAAAAACTGTTAAAATGCAATCTGAAAGAGGTGGGCTTCAAGGTCTAAGAAATTAGCATATGAACCTCCTAGGTTAAGCTTTCAACTAAGAATACCAAGAGAACAAAGCAAAATTGGTGATAAAAGTAAATTGGAAAATTGTTTAAAATGACATGCTCTATCTGAATCATGAAAGTTTATTTTGGCCTAGACTGTCCCTTTAATGTTATGGCGCGGTCGGGCCGGGCTGTGACTATACAGCTGGCCCGATGCGCTGTGTAAAAAAAAAAGACCCGCTCAGCAGAGAGCAGGTCTGTAAAACCGGCATATTTTTAAAAAATTCAAATGGAAAAAAAACTTTTATAACGATAGCACTAAAATAATGTTATATAATTCTGCACTATTTGCAGAATTATATAACATTATTTTTTAGGTTTACTGACACTTTAATGCTCCAGAGATGACTCCTTTGTGGGGATTAAACAATAGTGTATTAAGAAATAGAGAGGATTTTTTTTTTATTGCACTTTTATGACCCTGTAAATAATGACGTGTTTAGCACTCTAGCATAGCAGGTACAATAATTCCAATTAATCCTGTCAACTACTTGAATAAAACCTTCTCAATGTAAAACATCCACTTACTAATTAATAGAACAATATATATTTAAAGGTATACTAAACCCAATTTTTTTCTTTCATGATTTAGATAGAGCTCTTGGTATCTTGGGTAGCACTTGCTGATTGGTAGCTAAATGTACATTCCTACTATTTCAAATAAAGATAGCAAGAGAATGAAGAAAATTTGATAATGGGATTTAATTAGAAAGTTGCTTAAAATTGCATGTTCTATCTGAATCATTTAAGAAAAAAAAATTGATTTAGTGTCACTTTAAGGTGTGTTAAGATGTGTATATGCCTCCTAATACAGAATATGTAGTTACTCCTCATTCCCAAAGGTTAGGCACATTCATAACATTAACTTTAAAATTTCTGTTATTTAATCAGGAAACAAAACTATTAATTTGTCTATTATTCGAATTGTAAACGCACATTTATCACGGTCGGAATGGGGCCGTATACACCTGTTTCCGCATGAGCCTTCAGACTCTCCGGAAAAACAGGAGTTAAGAAGCAGCGGCCTTAAGACCGCTAGTCCTTAACTTGTCTGCCACGTCTGAGGCGACTAACAGCAATCAGCCCGATCGGATAAGACCGGGTTAGTTGACACTCCCTGCTAGCGGCCGATTGTGCAGTGATAAATGCCGACATTGTATGCTGATGGCATTTATCGGTGTGCAGCTACAGCGGATCATGTCCCCTGCACTTTGATAAATCGGCCCCCAATACTTCTGTGAGCATACAAGGTGTCAGAAAATGAAAGGAACAAAATATTTTAAAAAGACCATTTGACTTAAATCCTCAAGCAATAATTTTGATTATAATCAAATAATACAAAAATATAAATACTTTAATATTGAAGGTGCAATTTGTGACTCCACTTTGGTTATATATTTTTATGCCTATTTACAAGATGGTGTCAGGGTGAACCTTACCCATTATGGGCTAGATTACAAGTGGGGCGCCAACTGGTGTGCGCAAGCGATAAGGGGTTTATCGTGGCTCTTTGAGCACGTCGGAAGTAGCGCATGTATTACAAGTTGAAAGTAAACGCGTTCGCTTGAGTGCAATTGAATTTAACGTGCTTTGGGATACTGCGACTTCAGGGCTCTCGTTAACTGTTACACTTGAAAGAAAAGTTGCACAAAAAATACATTTAAATGTACAGTTACAAAATATTGCATAAAAAGTTATAAAGGCTCAAAGATATGAGGGCACAGGTATTAGAAAATAATAGACTACAAAGGGCTTTAACAAAGAGATACATTCATATACATGTCTAAACATGTGTATGTGTATATGTGTGTGTGTATATATGTGTATATATCTATGTGAAGAACATTGGAATGAGAAATATTATTATTTCATGTTGGGTTAGCTCACTTGGTTAAATGCGATCGGGTTTGCGTGCGAGTGAGGATGTTAAACTTCAATGGAGTGCGAAAAGTGGAAAACATTCTGGGGAATACGTTCGGCTTTTTGAGCACATCGAGTTAGCGCTCATTTGAAAACCTTTAACTTTCAAGTTGTAATATGTTTTTGATGAGTGCAAAAAGGCAATGTCTAGCGAATTTAACGCTCTAGCGGGAGTGATATTTTGCGCTCCACTCGTTATCTAGCCCTAAATGCAGTCTTATTATTATTATTATTATATTATTTTTTGTTTTTTTTGTTAAATAATCATCCTTTTTTTTTTTTTTTTTTACAGAGCCCTGTTCTCCAGTACTTGTATTACCTTGCACAAATACCAATCGCTATGTCCCCACTTAGCAACAACAGTTTGTTCCTAGAATATTCTAAAAATCCCTTGCGAGAGTTTCTGCATAAAGGACTTATTGTTTCTCTATCAACTGATGATCCCATGCAATTTCACTACACCAAGGTATGTGCCGCAAATATATGGCCGAGCTGCACTATAGATAGACAGACAGAAAATACATAGATAGATAGAAAAGACATAGATAGAAAATATATAGATAGATAATACATAGATAGATAGAAAATACATAGATAGATTAACAGATAGAAAATACATAGATAGATTAACAGATAAATAGATATAACATGCATAGATAGATAGATATAAAATACATAGATAATACATAGATGATAGATATAAAATACATAGATAGATAGATAGATAATACATAGATAGATGATAGATATAAAATACATAGATAGATTTACAGATATATAGATAGAAAATACATAGATTGATTAAGAGATAGATAATACATAGATAGATAGATACATAGACCGACAGATCGCTGACATTTGTTAATCACTAGTTGCAGGCCCGGACTGGCCGTCGGGCATACTGGGCATTTGCCCGATAGGCCGCAAGGTAGTTTGGCCCCACCCACTGCGACCTCACGGCAATGAAAAAAAAAAATTATAACTTTTTTTTTTTGGAAAAATATTTAATAAATAAATCTTATGTTTTATTATAATTTATATATATATATGTTTTGTTTATTTGTACTACTGTCTGTAGTGCAGCACAAATCATGATCATCAACTTTACTTTGGTCACTGCACTGGTCAGACTCAGTGCCTGCGGTGCGCACGCCGTATGGTACCGTTACCGACTGTACAATACAGATTCATTCAGAATACAACCACTGTCCACAACCAACTAGTCTCTCTCAGTCTGGAGGACTCTGGAGTATGTCTGGCTGGGATATTGGGAATCAGGATTCAGGGCCACCGCGCAGCCATCTACAAACATTCCTCCCATTAGTCCCCCCCATTCAGATTGGCCACACTGTCTGCACATGTGCACTCCTTCCGGCCTGGGTCTGAGCGCACTGTGAGTGACGTCAGACAGTGAAGTGATAGACAGTCACACGCACTGCACTCGGCTACACTACACTCATGCCGCGTGCCAGGTCCACGTGACACACTGAGGCTGCGAGGAGGCGATAGACACTAACAGAGACAGACTATAGTTGTGTGGATGGTGTTCTATATTGACTTGCATAGAGTCGGCAGAATCGTTACCATTCTATTACCATTGGCTGTTGCATGTTTTGCAGGAAGCGCTCATGGAGGAGTACGCCATAGCTGCTCAAGTATGGAAGCTTAGCACATGCGACCTTTGTGAGATTGCAAGAAACAGTGTTTTACAGAGTGGACTGTCAGACAAGGTGGGAATGTTTTTGTTTTTTTAAATGTCATTTTAAACTTAATTTGTATGCTGTAAAAATATCTTAAGGGGACACTAAACCCAATTTTTTTTCTTTCATGATTCAGCTAGAGCAGCAATTTTAAGCAACTTTCTAATTTACTCCTATTATCAATTTGTCTTCATTCTCTTGCTATCTTTATTTTAAAAGCAAAAATGTAAGCTTAGGAGCCGACCCATTTTTGGTTCAGAACCTAGGTTTCACTTGCTGATTGGTGGCTAAATGTATCCACCAATCAGCAAGCACTATCCAGGGTTCTGAACCAAAAATGGGCCGGCTCCTTATCTTAGATTCACGATTTTCAAATAAAGATAGCAAGAGAACAAAGAAAATTGATAATAGGAGTAAATTAGAAAGTTGCTGCTCTATCTAAATCATGAAAGAAAACATTTGGGTTTAGTGTCCCTTTAATATTATGGTCCCATAAGCACTTTTCTGTTTCAAGCAGATCACAACCACTGTTTTTATATTGTTTTTGGAAGTGCTTCAGAGTAGCAATGCATTGGAACCTAGCTGAACATGCCTTGTGAACCAATTGCAAGAGGCCTATGTGTGTAGCTACCAATCACCAGCTAATGCTGCTCCTGAGCCTACCTAGGTATGCTTTTTTAACAATGGATAACAAGAACAAAGTAAATATGATAATAAAAGTAAATTGAAAGGTCTTTTAAAATTGTACTCTATATAAACAACGGAAATTTAATTTTGACTTTCCTGTTGCTTTTAGTATAATTTAACTTAAAGGGACAGTCTTGTTAAAATGAAACTCATGATTCAGATAGAGCATGTAATTTTAAACAACTTTCCAATTATCATCAAATTTTCTTTGTTCTCTTGGTATTCTTAGTTGAAAGCTAAACCTAGGTAGGCTCATATGCTAATTCTAAGCCCTTAAAGGCCACCTCTTATCTCAGGGCATTTTGACAAATTTTCACAGCTAGAGGGCATTAGTTCACATGTGCCATATAGATAACATTGTGCTTATGCACATGAAGTTTCCTAGGAGTCAGCACTGATTGGCTAAAATGCAAGTCTGTCAAAAAAACTAAAAAACGGGGTAAGTCTGCAGAGGCTTAGATACACGGTAATCACAGAGGTCAAAAGTATATTAATATAACTGTGTTGGTTATGCAAAACTGGGGAATGGGTGATAAAGGGATTATCTATCTTTTTAAATAATAAACATTTTGGAGTAGAGTGTCCCTTTAATAGTAAAATGAAACAGCAGCACACCTAGGGAATTTCAAGTGCCTATGTAGACCTGGCACTCTGCTCATACCCCTCTCATCAATACAACACACATATGTCCAGACCACTTCTTCATAAAAATCCTTCTTTATTGAAAACCAGGCATAAAAATTACAGCAACGTTTCAGGCATGATGCATGCGCCTATTTCCCTAATGTTCTGCACCTTCAGTCACGCATTACCATCTCCTCGCCGGATGTCGGCAAAGTGGGAGTAGGTGTAGAAGATTGTAGATTTGATGTTAATTGCGCATGCAAGTGCCCACAAAATAGTATGCGCATGCCGAGATTGAAGACCGAGGCTTATTAAAATATTTAAAATCATACGCTCGGTGCTGCAGCGCCATTGGATGAAGGGCTGGCATCGATTACCTCCAACTCCAGCCTACATTTATGGGTGGTCGTTATGGTCATTTACACTGAAAACATAAATATAAAATGTATAGAGTTTAAAACTTTGTTTTAAGGTAGGAAGCAGTTGTTTATACTCCATGACACCTTAAAGGAACACTGAACCCAAATTTTTCTTTCACGATTCAGATAAAGCATGGAATTTTAAGCAACTTTCTAATTTACTCCTAGTATCAATTTTTCTTTGTTCTCTTGCTATCTTTATTTTAAAAGCAGGAACGTAAATCTTAGTAGCCAGCCCATTTTAGGTTCAGCACCCAGGATAGCGCTTGCTTATTAGAGGCTTACATTTACCCACCAATAAGCAAGCATAACCCAGGTTCTCAACCAAAAATGGTCCGGCTCCTATGCATCACATTCCTGCTTTTTAAATAAAGATAGAAAGAGAACAAAGAACAATTGATAACAGGTGTAAATTAGAACGTTGCTTAAAATTGCATGCTCTATCTGAATCCTGAAAGAAAAAAAAATGGGTTTAGTGTCCTTTTAACTAAGTGGTAATGCTTTTTTTTTATTACTTTCAAAAACTAAATATTTCTAACCACTTAAGGGTATCAAGCCTAAAACGTTGGTGTAATTTTTATGCCTGGTTTTCAATAAAGAAGATATGTAATGAAGAAGTTCTGAGGACATAAGTTTGTTGTATTAGAAGAATTTATGGGAGCAGTAGTTCATTTTAACATTGATCATGTCTTTTCTTGCAGGAAAAGAAGCATTTTTTGGGTGTTAACTACATGAAGGAAGGACCAGATGGCAATGACATTAGCAGGACAAATGTGGCACAGATTCGGATGGCCTTTCGACATGAAACTTTATGCAATGAGATGAGTTTCCTGCAAGAAGCCATGCACTCAGAGCAGATTGCTTCAGGTCAAACACAATAAAAATACTCACAGACCACAAAAGAAGGTCTCTAATCTACAGTTCCTGTGCCTAACAAGTTTGTCATTAAAATGACAATCAAAAATGTTTCTTTTTTTTTTTACATGACAGTATATTTCATTGGTTATCTTCTGGTACGGAAACAAATCTGTTTATTCTGTGTAAAAAAAATATACAATATTTATTTTTTAGTTTTATGTAATTTAAAGTTGTTTCCCTTGTATACTCATCACTGTGCAACAAATATTTTTTGACTTATTGACACTTTTACTCTATTTTTTTTTTTAGTTATTCACATTACTGCTGCAAATACAGAATTCATATATTCAGGTGTTATTGAACATATACAGTAGGTGTATCAGCAGATTGCGCATGTAAAACATCATTAATCTATAAGCAATGATAAAACCATTTAATTTTAAAGGTATATAACTGTAAACAAGTGTCCCTTGGCAAGGTTCTTTCAGTCAAGTCTGTAACCACTGCGTGCAACCAGTATTGCTGTATAAAGCCTTGAAATGAAAGGAAGCCACTCTTTCATGAGTGCAGTCACATATCACAGGTGCATTAGGGCTGTAGTAAAGTTCCTCTTGAGTTACCCCAGACCATTTGAGAACTTACTCTATAGTGGTGAAAAAATCTACAATCTTAATCAACGTGTTTGATTATGGTGTATGAAAGGAAGTGTTCTAAAGCATTCAAGTTTTATTTAGAGGGACAGTCTACACCAGAATTGTTATTGTTTTAAAAGATAGATAATCCCTTTATTACCCATTCCCCAGTTTTGCATAACCAACACAGTTATAATAATATACTTTTAACCTCTGTGATTATCTTGTATCTAAGCCTCTGCAAACTGCCCCTTTTTTCAGTTCTTTTGACAGACTTGCAGTCTAGCCAATCAGTGCCTGCTCCCAGATAACTTCATGTGCACGAGCACAGTGTTATCTATATGAAATACGTGAACTAACACCCTCTAGTGGTGAAAAACTGTTAAAATGCAATCTGAAAGAGGTGGGCTTCAAGGTCTAAGAAATTAGCATATGAACCTCCTAGGTTAAGTTTTCAACTAAGAATACCAAGAGAACAAAGCAAAATTGGTGATAAAAGTAAATTGGAAAATTGTTTAAAATTACATGCTCTATCTGAATCATGAAAGTTTATTTTGGCCTAGACTGTCCCTTTAATGATACATTTTCTATTTTTTTTAATCCAAACAACAATAAATAAATAGAGTAGGTAAAATATAAAGTAATGCTTTAACAGCAACACAGAATACAGCAAATGATTGCAGTTTTGAGTTTTCTTCTGGATTTGCAATATAGACCGTTTGCATGTTAGCTTTCTGCTATACAAGTCTGTAAATATTTATTCCTCTCTTACATAAAATAATTGTAAGAGCACCCATTTTAGCCTCTGATTTGCTGTATTAGACTCTCATATTTGCAACAAATCTAAGACATTGAGGAATAGACTGAAAGTTACATCACTTGAACAACATAGTAAGTGTCCCTCTGAAATAGATACCCATAGACAGCTGTCTGTTTTGCCAAGTGACAAACCTGGTGCTGACTACTGCTGCAAAAAAAGATAGAAAGTTCCTTGTAACAAGTTCAAATGAAACTGATTTTCATAAAAATAAAACCCTGTATTTTGTTTCCCACTAGTTGATGAATTACATAACTGATTTTAACTGCCACATCTACACTGCCTAATATACTGCTTTGGGGTGCAAAAAAATGCAGGTTTTCTTTTATCTAGAAATCCACTTAGTTCACACTGAATACTATATACTGTATATCCTATGTACACAGATATCTCACTGCACCACATTTATTGGAAGATATTGGTATTTATGCAAAGCTTAACCACAGTGCTGAGCATGACTCATTTGAAGATTGTGTGTATAAATCCAGTAGTACCAGCACTCGCTATTAAATTGCAGCGTCGGGGTGCTCCCAAGTATTAAATATGCATAAAAGGTTCCAGTGAACAGAGGCACTCGCCGGTATAGTGAACAAAGTGTTTTTATTCTATCACATCAGAATAAACGTTTTCGGGCAGTAATGCCCGTCATCAGACTCCTGTGACACTGTTTGTATTCACAGGAGTCTGATGACGGGCATTACTGCCCGAAAACGTTTATTCTGATGTGATAGAATAAAAACACTTTGTTCACTATACCGGCGAGTGCCTCTGTTCACTAGAACCTTTTATGTGTATATATATATATATATATATATATATATATATATATATATATATATATATATATATATATATATATATATATATATATATATATATATATATATATATATATATATATATATATATATATATATCCAATTCTGCAAGTGAAAAACACAAAGACATTGTTGCCCCTCAGCTGAAAAATCTGGATCTCCCTATAGTATATCATGTGATCTCATTAGTTTATATTTTGTGTATCCATTTCAATATTAACATTGTGCTTTTAGTTATTTTGTATATTTTATGTTGGTGCTTTTTATGTTTATTTAAAATAAATGTGAAAGATTGTTTACTTTTTTTAAGTAATTATGCTTTAAATTGTGTTAAATGCTATTATTTTTCTATATGTTTTAAATATAATTAATAAAGGAAGTGCCACTCTTATTGATTAAATCTCTTCCTGACCCTGTTTAGGTTTTTGCAAACATTTAAGCAATGTGTTTGATATATAGTTATCTACAAAGTCTCAAATAGCAAAGGCATTCCTGTTGCGGGTTACTGTATCTCCTAAACGGACAGACTACTCCAGAATTTGTATTGTTTAAAAATATAGATAATCCCTTTATTACCCATTCCTCAGTTTTTGTATAACCAACACTGTTATATTAATATAGGTTTTACCTCTGTGATTGCCTTGTATCTAGGCCTCTGCAGACTGCCCCTTATCTCAGTTCTTTTGACAGACTTGCATTTTAACCAATCAGTGCTGACTCATTAATAACTCCATGGTAGTGAGTACAATGTTATCTATATGGCACACATGAACTAGCTCTGTCTAGCTGTGAAAAAAACCTGTCAAAATAAGAGGCGGCTTAGAAATTATCATATGAGCCTACCTAGGTTTAGCTTTCAACAAAGAATAACAAGAGGCTTAGAAATTATCATATGAGCCTACCTAGGTTTAGCTTTCAACAAAGAATAACAAGAGAACACAGCAAATTGGAAAATTGGAAAGTTGTTTAAAATTGCATGCCCTATCTGAATCATAAAAGTTTAATATTGTCTAGACCATTCCTTTAACTGCAAAAAGTGAAAAGAAACCTATCCAGTTTCTCTATTAACTTAATGGAAATGTTAAATGAGTGCGTATATATTGCAATCCTCACACACAATGCCAGTATGATCTTTTTATTCTGGTAATGTATTCCCTTTAATGTCTATAGAGATGTTGTGTTACCATCAGAGTCCTAGTTATTCTGCTGTTGGAGGTAACAAACAAATATAACTCATCTGTAATATGGGAGAAATAAAAAACTCGGTTGTGCTTTATAGTTTTTTTTTTTTAGCAGTTATATGATTTAAGTTATGTCTCGTTAAAGGTACAGTCTATTCAAAAAACATAATTTATTCTTACCTGATAAATTTCTTTCTTTCTTGACACGGTGAGTCCACGGATCATCTTAATTACTGTTGGGAATATCACTCCTGACCAGCAGGAGGAGGCAAAGAGCACCAAAGCAAAAGCTGTTAAATACCACTCCCCCTACCCACAATCCCCAGTCATTCAACCAAAGGGAAAGGAGAAAGGAAGTAATCTAAGGTGCAGAGGAGCTTGAAGTTTATAGAAAAGCAAAACTGTCTGAAAAACAGGGTGGGCCATGGACTCACCGTGGCAAGAAATTAAATAAATTTATCAGGTAAGAATAAATTATATTTTCTTTCTGACATGGTGAGTCCACGGATCATCTTAATTACTGTTGGGAACCAATACCCAAGCTAGAGGACACGGATGATAAGGGAGGGACAAGACAGTTAACCTAAACAGAAGGTACCACTGCTTGAAGACTAAAAGCTAGAACTAAAAAAGACAAAAATTTCGGAAAGAGATGATCTTAGTAAAAATATATTTATTCAAGTTAATTTCTGTAGACTAAAAATCATAATATAGAACACCTTACTCTAAAAAAGCATATCATCACAATCTTGACAATTTTAAAAAAAATGACTGGCCAGTCAAAAGAAGTGTTTAGATATATAATCTATTTTACTAAATACCTTCCATAAAATGATTATATAGCAAAGAAATAAATATGAAAATTAAAATAATTATATATATATATATATATATATATATATATATATATATATATATATATATATATATATATATATATATAAAGGACTTATTCCGTTCTATATAAAGAGCTTTTTTTGCTTCTGCATAAAAAGCTGTTGTGCACCATAGGTTTAGATAGAAACTCCAACCTTCAAATAGCAATAATTTTTTTCTAAATGTGCATAAAAAAGATCCTTTTTGTATCAGGTACAGGTATAAGACTTTATGAATATGTCTTCAGGATTAGGCAAGTCTTATCATATAGTGTGCCAATGAGTTATTAGCAAGAAATGTTCAGATAATATGTGATACTATACGTTGGCAAATACCGGTAAATGCATAATTATTTTATCCTTCCTTTTAATTTGGACTACGGCAGCTCTTAGTTCGAGCCAGGTCTTACTGTGATATATGAAATCCTCTACAGGGTCTCCTTGCAATCCTATTTTGCTCCTTGAGTTCCAGCATCCCTTAGAACGCTAACAGAAGATCACTCTGACCTCATAAGGATTTCTTTCGTCTCTCCAAACAGAGACGGCACTTTGTGATAAAAATACGCTACATATTTCAGCTGTAACTATAGCCTTTTTCAAGCGATCTGACTTGCTACCTTTGAGACAAACTTAAGTACCTTGTACCTATTGGTTAACTAGCACATATCAAATATGTTCATGAAATATACAATTATAATTCACTATTCTATCTGAAGTTTTACAGGCTGATATTATTACTCAAACTAATGAAGAAATACATGTAACTTGAAATTTGAGAAATGCATTTACATATACAAAGAGCACAAACAGATATTAGTCTGCATATATATGTTTAGACATAGTTGTAATTAAAAGGGAACCTCACCAAATAGTTTTACCAAATTAATCTCCAAAATCCACGTGTTTATAGTCTCAGAGGAACAAATAAAGGGACATGAACAAAATGCAACCTAAATAGACATCAAACATTCACACACACACATATATATATATATATATATATATATATATATATATATATATATACACCTTTGGGAATAATGACATTCTAATGTTAAAAAGGCGTTAGATGAAAATCTATATTAAGACTCTTAGGGTACTTAGTCTCTAGTTCGTATATCCATTTATACTCAAGTTTTAATAATTAATTTTTAATATCTCCACCTCTCCAATCTGGGTTTAATTTGTCGATGGCTATATATTGAAAATGCTTTAAATTACAATTATTGCATGTTAAAAAATGTCTTGGCACCGGGAGTTCAAAATTTCTATCCTCTGTGGCATTTTCAATTGATAAGATATGTTCCCTAACTCTTTCTCTCATGGGTCTCGTAGACTCTCATACATATTGTTTCCCACATTTACAGTTAATTAGATAAATTATATTCCTATCAATCCACCTTATTAGGGATTTTATTTCATATTCCTTTCCGGTTATATTTGAATTTTTTTTTTTCTGAGTGTCTGCATGCCTTACACGCCAGACACAGAAAAAAGCCTTTCAGATCCTCCCCAAAAAGATCTTTATCCAACTCTTTATTTTTATATCGTTTAAGATCCGTTGGTGCTAGTCAATTTTTTTAGGTTATTAGCTTTTCTATAGACAATATCCAGTGTCTCACCTATTACCCCCTGTAATTTTTCATCTAATTTTAGAATGTTCCAATGTTTTTTTATTATTTTCTCCACACTCTTATAATTATTATTATACTGTGTTATCAGGGGTACAAAAGGTCTTTTTTCTTTCTTTGTTTTTTTTATCTACTTATCTACTCCATGCAAAATTTAATTTCTATTTTTCTCTCTTACTTTTTCTATTTCTTTATCCATATTCTCACCTTTATATCCCCTTTCGATAAATTTATTTTTCAGAACTACTGATTGTTCTATAAATTCTTTCTCTTTAGTACAATTTTTTCTTACACGTAATATTTGCCCTTACGGTATATTTCTTTTTCATTGGTGTAGGTGACAGCTTTCGGCATGTATATAATTATTGCTGTCCACAGGTTTAAAATGTGTTTTTGTATTTATATGATTATCCTCAATAAAGATTTCCAAATCCAAAAATATAGTTTTTTTTATATTAATGTCGTATGTAAATTTTAGATTTACTTAATTTTCATTCATATTTTTGAAAAAAGATTCAAAAAGGCTTTTTTCTCCTCTCCAAATAATTAAAATATCATCTATATATCTTTTATAAGAGACCAGGTTTGCTCCAACTGACGCATTGGTGAGAAAGTCACTCTCCCAAAGACCCATAAAAAGGTTTGCGTAACTTGGAGCGAACCTGGTCCTCATTGCTGTGCCACATATTTGATCATAGAAATGTTCCTCATAGTTAAAATAATTATGTGTTAAAATAAATTTGATACTTTCTAAAATGAAATTTCTGTGTTGTATACTTAATACTTCATCTGTCTCCAAATAGTAGTCTCTTAACCCGTCTATATGTTGGATACAAGTGTACAAAGATGTGACATCACAAGTCATGAGCCACATATTTTCATCCCATACTATTTGTTCTAAAAATCTTAAAACCTGTGTGGGGTCTAGATTAGTAACATGTTTCTGAAGATACAAGTCAACGTATTCGGATAAGTTTAATGTAAGTGAACCTATACCGGATACTTTTGGACAACCGGGTGGTTCTGTAATGGATTTGTGAATTTTAGGTAAAATATAGAACAGAGGGATTTTTGGATATTGTGGCAAGTGGTAATTAAATTCTTGATCAGTTAAAATTTCATTATTTTTGGCTTCAGTTAAAATCATTTTTAATTCTAATTTGTAAAAACTTATTGGGTTTCTCACACATTTCTTATATGTGTTAACATCCCCACCTTTATCTGCGGGCTTCAGAATATTTTCTTTATTCTCTAAACTTTCCAAAACAGTCCTTTCTTTTTTCGTTAAATTGTAATCTTTTTGTCTTAAAGTATGTTCTTTCATTTTATTAAGATCTTCTATAACTAATGTTTCAAAGGTTTCCAGAAATAAGCCTTTTTCATGTTTTGGGTAAAAAGTAGATTTCATTTTAAGTGTTTAATATTATTTGTTCTCTGGATATTTGTTTCTGTAATGTTTCTTTCAACTGGTGTTTTAGCAAAATATCTTTTTAAAGTTAACGATCTAACATACTTTTGGATGTCTATATAAGTGTTAAATCTATTCATTTTGTTACTTGGAGCAACAGTTAAACCTTTATTCAGAACATATTTCTGTTCTTGGCTTAATTGAACTTTACTTAGATTGCAAATACCTTTAAAATCCTTATTAGTGTTCTCTTTAGTGGGTTCTTATATTTTTTCTTTTTGTCTTTTGGCTTTACATATATTAGCTCCTCTTGTTCCTCTTTCTGACTCGTTTTTCTTTTTTGAGTTTTTGTTTCCCTTTCTACCGGATCCCTTCTCTCCTCATCTGACCTATATCTAAAAAATCTTTGTTGTTACTTGTTTGATTGGAGTTATCTGTTGGAGCCATATTCTCTCTAGCTGTATTTCTTAAAGGTTCAAATCTGTTATATGATTCATATCCTCTATTTCTATTTTGTTCGAATCTATTATATGACTCGTAACATCTGTTTCTATTTTCTTGCATTTGTCTATTGTGGTGATTAAAATTTCTATCACTATACCATCTATTCCATCTGGTATATTGGCTCTTATACCCTCTATAGTATTGGTTTGTTGTATCTTTATAATCATGTATATTTCTTACATTTTTTGATCTCCCATTATTAACATGATTTTCATAGTTGTCATAATTTCTATGTTTATCATTATATATATGATATCCCTGATTTTCATGGTATCTTCTTTCAGTACAGTATTATTATTATATGGGACATTAATCTGTCTACTAGGATGACTTGTGTATGATTTATTTACATGATTGTGGTCATTGGTTTGTCTTTGATTGTTTCTCCAATTATTTTCATAGGAATTATTTTGTGCATTTGATCTTACATTTTCAGTGGCAATTTCTGACTCTTTAGGATTCTCATTAAATGTATTAAATCTCCAAAAATGACTACTAAAGTACTTAATTCCTTCAGCTCCTTCAAAATGTTTATAATATTCTCTATCTCATTCAAATTTTGTCTTTTTCATGTCTAATAATTCCTTTTTAATTATTTGCTTTAAGCCTTTTTTTGATAGTCCATAGGGGCTAACATTTAAAGGAGTAACCACACTAATTTAGTTTCCCAAATTGTATCCTAATATACCAATTTTTCTGAGGTTTTATTGGTTTATGTATGGTTGTTTAGTGGATACATACAGAAACACTCTTTTCACTGTCTTTTATTCCTTTCTACCACTGCTTGAAGAACCTTTCTCCCAAAAGAAGCTTCTGCTGAAGCAAAAGTATCAAATTTGTAAAATTTAGAAAAAGTATGCAAAAATGACCAAGTTGAAGCCTTGAAAAGCTGATCTACAGAAGCTCCATTTTTGAAAGCCCAAGAAGATGAAACAGCCCTCGTGGAATTAACCGTGATTCTCTCAGGAGGCTGCTGACCAGCAGTCTCATATGCCAAGCGAATAACACTCCTCAACCAACAAGAAAGACAAGTAGCTGTAGCTTTCTTACCCTTAAGCTTCCCAGAAAGACAACAAATAAAGAAGAAGACTGGCAAAAATCCTTAGTCACCTGCAAATAATATTTCAATGCACAAACCACATCCAGGTTGTGCGACAAACGCTCCTTATGAGAAGAAGGATTAGGACATAAAGAAGGAACAACAATCTCTTGATTAATATTCTTATTAGAAACAACCTTGGGAAGAAAACCCAATGCACTACGCAGAACCACCTTATCAGGCTTGAAAAATAAGAAATGGCAATTCATACTGTAAGGCTGAAAGCTCCAAAACTCTTGAGCCAAAGAAATAGCCACCAGAAACAAAACCTAACTTTACCTCTCCTTGCAACTGATACAAGCAAAGAGAATAACTGGGGATTGTGGGTAGGGGGATGGGTATTTAAGAGCTTTTGCTGTGGTGCTCTTTGCCTCCTCCTGCTGGTCAGGAGTGATATTCCTAACGGTAATTAAGATGATCCGTGGACTCACTGTGTAATTAGAAAGAAATAAACTGTCATGATTCAGACAGGGCATGTAATTTTAAACAAATTTCCAATTTACTTTTATAATCAATTTTAATTAGTTCTCTTGGCATTTTTAGTTGAACACTAAAGCTATGCTGATTTCTAAGCCCTTGAAGGCCACCTCTTATCTTAATGCATTTTGATTTTTTGTCACAACTAGATGGTGTTAGTTCACGTGTGCCATATAGATAACATTGTGCTCACACCCATGGAGTTACCTAGGAGTCAGCACTGATTGGCTAAAATGCAAGTCTGTCAAACGCACCGAGATAAGGGGGGAGTCTGCAAAGGCTTAGATGCAAGGTATTCACAGAGGTAAAACGTATATAAATATGACAGTGTTGGTTGTGCAAAACTGGGGAATTGGTAATAAAGGGATTATCTATCTTTTTAAACAATAAAAATTCTGGTGTAGACTACCCCTTTACGGTATCTGGTGAAACAATGATTGAATGAATGTCAAGGAGGGATCTAAGGGATTCACTGAGTCCTGTAATCTGGATATTACTGTTTAATGGGTATAGTGACGGAAAGCAGGAGGAACCTCCAGGTGTAATAGCTGTTATGCCTCAAAGTATTAAATCTACCACTGGAAGCAGCTTGTCCAACACTCTCCTTCTTCTGTATTGTCATAGGGCATAGATCATTATTCATACACTCTCAAAGTAGCCACTAGGAAATAGTAGTACATACTTTGCTATCTTCCTGTTACTGGTGCAGACATTTTGTTTATATTAAACACAACATTTTATCCCCATAAAAAGTCTAATTATGCATGATTAAAAATAAACTTTGCAGGGGGCGTGTCCAAGCTAAGATGGCGCTCAGTCGCATTTTTATAAGCTCCAGCTTATACTACCCAAATCAACCTTTAAAGGATTACTTTCTGTTATAATTTTTAAGCCAAACAACTAACATATTAAAGTTAATAAACATTAATTAAAACCTACTGACCTATATTTTCTCCAAAACGGAGTTTCATAACGTTATAAAAGTTATATCTTTTATTCCCCGATGATGTCACGTTATCCTGCCCACTATTTTCAGCACTGCGTGTTCAAAATACTTAAACCAATGAAATTGTGTTTAAAGCGCCATTTTGAAACCTAGGTATTGTAAATGGATTGGTACAGAGCAAAGGATACCCACAGAGTGGGTTTGGAAAACAATTAAATTTGCAGACAAGATTTCTGATATACGGTAGAGATATGTTAATGAAATGCTATAGATAAAAAGCGTATTTGGGGTAGTTAGTAACAGGCATAGAAAATATTTACTTACAGTGGCCCTTTAACTACTGGAGATTGAACGTCAATCATTAAAATTGGGCTTCTAGGACTCCTAATATCGATGTCAGACCAGTTGATTATATTGCCTCTTAAGTCTGTTCAAGATCTTTGAACTCTCAACCAGCTGAGGCCTATTCGGGAATACTATTGAGGAGCCGTGACTTTTTCTACTAAGAACCAAGGGGCTACAGTCTCTCCAGGGCGGTTATATTCACCCACTCCACATCCATGCAGGCGCTTCAAGTAATTCTAAGGTCTTATCTTGCTGCCTTTGAGCTACAAATGGATCGACAATTTGAGGACCTAAGGGACCTGTGTAGATCTCAGCGCAAGCCGTTTGACCCAATACTCACCACCGACACAAACGAGCTAGATGAGATAAGTGCTGACCGATCGATCCAGCTTGGGGAGCTGAGCGCTGAGATGCCGCTACCTAACGCACAAGATAACCTTTGCCAAACACTGCATTGTGAGTCGACTCGCAACATGGGCCGGCCTGCTTTAAATTTACTGGAGGTGCACGAGATTATATTTCCTTCAGTTTCTATGAGGGTAAATGCGATCGCCTTGCCTGGAGATACCACAGACCCCTTTACCTTCCGAGAGGACAAAGAAACAGTACACTGGCGACCAGTTAAAAATCATGGATCTACAGGCACCCTGATAGTTCCGACTCGAAACACAGAGGTATGGAAACGGCATCAGCAGCAAAGACTGCATGTTAGATCCAGAAACTACAAACTCGCTACCCCGGTTGAGACCTGGGGATTCAGGAAGATAGGAGTGGGCTTAATTTATTTACACTATTGGACTGATACTCCGTTATGATAGCCTGCCTTTATCACTATATGCCCATTTCAGCCCTGATGTTAATTCTATCTTAGTTTGGGACTTTTTGTTTAACCTGTTTCTTTATTGCATAACTTGTTTGTTTTGCAGGACCTTGAATACGGCCTTCCCTTTTCTCAACTGAGAGCAACGGGGCAGATAACTATTCCCAGTTTAATTGCTCTAGACGGACTTCTTTAATGCTATACCCTATTTCATATATGCTGGTGTTGGCTACCTTTACGTTTATCTACCATGGGATTATTTTTTGATGTAACGCTTCCTACCAGGTGATCACAGTTTACCACTATTAAGAAAGCCCTAAGTAACCCCTGTTTAATGTGTATGCAATAGACATACTTGAGAGGTTAATTTCCTTTTTATTGCATCTCACAATGTATACACATGAGACACTTGAATTATTATCATCTTATTCCCAAGTTCTTACTAACTCATAGTATATGGCCCCTAATGTGCTTCTCTTACTATAAGCGGCTCACGCTCATACTGGACTCATATCATATATAATAAGGATTCATAGCAGCTTTCATCTAGGTAACAGTTCTTTTTTATATATATACACGTATCTAGCAGGTATACGGTAATTTCCTTTTATTTTTCTTAGTGTGAGGGGACACTTACATCGCATATATACTAGCTTCTTGGGTCCTAAAGAGTAAATCAGAGGGGCAGAGCCTGAGGCATATCTCTTTACATAGCCTGTCCCATACACTGCAATCTGGGATGACATTTCCATTCCTCCACTTACACATATCACTATATATCATGTAGTGCATGTACATGAGCTAATTATATTATTACCGTCTTAAACACAAACACGTTTGATTTAATGGGCATTTTGTACCTTGTTTATACATGAGGTGGTTTCTAGGATTATATATGCCTAGACCTGATTCTTTTACAGGGATTGTGATATTCTCTAAGCTTCTAACTATACATATAACATTGATACTGCACCAGTGAACCTATACACTATATACCATACTTATTAAGTATAGATACTACCTTGATCATGTCTATATGGTAATAGATGGTTGCTTATTAATAACAACTGTTTTTGGTAGCAGGAACTGTTGCATCAGAATGATGGGATTTAGTACCAGGACTATATAATATGACTTAACTACATTACTCCATTTGTTCTTAAGCTTTTCATATATATTGAAGGATTTCGTGTTACACCATTTTATATGAAACTCATTTGAGTCATTTTCTCCCTTGTTTTCTTCGACATAGAGTACCTGTAGCACCCAAATGTTTTTCTTACCACTGGAGCCAATAATACAGGCTGATATCCAGTTTGTCAATTCATAGTATTACCCCCAATTATGTTATATCACGCTCTCTTGCCCCCTATTATTACTATACAACATATACAGGGAGTGCAGAATTATTAGGCAAATGAGTATTTTGACCACATCATCCTCTTTATGCATGTTGTCTTACTCCAAGCTGTATAGGCTCAAATGCCTACTACCAATTAAGCATATTAGGTGATGTGCATCTCTGTAATGAGAAGGGGTGTGGTCTAATGACATCAACACCCTATATCAGGTGTGCATAATTATTAGGCAACTTCCTTTCCTTTGGCAAAATGGGTCAAAAGAAGGACTTGACAGGCTCAGAAAAGTCAAAAATAGTGAGATATCTTGCAGAGGGATGCAGCACTCTTAAAATTGCAAAGCTTCTGAAGCGTGATCATCGAACAATCAAGCGTTTCATTCAAAATAGTCAACAGGGTCGCAAGAAGCGTGTGGAAAAACCAAGGCGCAAAATAACTGCCCATGAACTGAGAAAAGTCAAGCGTGCAGCTGCCAAGATGCCACTTGCCACCAGTTTGGCCATATTTCAGAGCTGCAACATCACTGGAGTGCCCAAAAGCACAAGGTGTGCAATACTCAGAGACATGGCCAAGGTAAGAAAATCTGAAAGACGACCACCACTGAACAAGACACACAAGCTGAAACGTCGAGACTGGGCCAAGAAATATCTCAAGACTGATTTTTCTAAGGTTTTATGGACTGATGAAATGAGAGTGAGTCTTGATGGGCCAGATGGATGGGCCCGTGGCTGGATTGGTAAAGGGCAGAGAGCTCCAGTCCGACTCAGATGCCAGCAAGGTGGAGGTGGAGTACTGGTTTGGGCTGGTATCATCAAAGATGAGCTTGTGGGGCCTTTTCGGGTTGAGGATGGAGTCAAGCTCAACTCCCAGTCCTACTGCCAGTTTCTCGAAGACACCTTCTTCAAGCAGTGGTACAGGAAGAAGTCTGCATCCTTCAAGAAAAACATGATTTTCATGCAGGACAATGCTCCATCACACGCGTCCAAGTACTCCACAGCGTGGCTGGCAAGAAAGGGTATAAAAGAAGAAAATCTAATGACATGGCCTCCTTGTTCACCTGATCTGAACCCCATTGAGAACCTGTGGTCCATCATCAAATTTGAGATTTAAAAGGAGGGAAAACAGTACACCTCTCTGAACAGTGTCTGGGAGGCTGTGGTTGCTGCTGCACGCAATGTTGATGGTGAACAGATCAAAACACTGACAGAATCCATGGATGGCAGGCTTTTGAGTGTCCTTGCAAAGAAAGGTGGCTATATTGGTCACTGATTTGTTTTTGTTTTGTATTTGAATGTCAGAAATGTATATTTGTGAATGTTGAGATGTTATATTGGTTTCACTGGTAAAAATAAATAATTGAAATGGGTATATATTTGTTTTTTGTTAAGTTGCCTAATAATTATGCACAGTAATAGTCACCTGCACACACAGATATCCCCCTAAAATAGCTATAACTAAAAACTACTTCCAAAACTATTTAGCTTTGATATTAATGAGTTTTTTGGGTTCATTGAGAACATGGTTGTTGTTCAATAATAAAATTAATCCTCAAAAATACAACTTGCCTAATAATTCTGCACTCCCTGTAATTACCCATTCCTTTTTATAAATCGTGTTTATAGTTTTCCCTTAACTTAGCAGTCTCATGGAGCGATCTCTGTCCATGCGCCTTACAAAATACTCCCCTCCCTATCCTTTATTTGAGGTTTCTTAAGTTTTCCGCTAAAGATAGAAGCTTGTCTTTAGGCGAGTTTAATCTACCTTCTGATCTTAACTGTTAGCCATAATTACCAATCACCAGTCTATTTTGAATCAATAAGCCCCTGGACACACCCCCTCCTCCACCCCTTAATATTAAAGCAGCTCGTGTCTGCTGTCTACCCCTTAAGATTTTCTTTTCATACTACTCCACACTAAACTTTTTCCCTATTAAAAAATGAGATTTTGTACTAATAAGTTCATTCACATATTCATAGATGCAGTTACAAGGTGACCAATAGATATGTATCCAGAAAATGTATAATTCAGCCTTGTCCAAGGATATGATCATAGCCCACTTAATCACAAACTATATCCTACTTTCTTATAGCCATTTTCCTAACTATATACACGTTGGTAGACACAATTATGCTTTATGCTGTTTCCATGATAAGCCTACAAATGGGCTCTTTTATCTACTGACTATGTTATCTACCCTCGTATTGTATGTGCTCTGTAAATTATTTGTTGCTGTTAATGAACATTATTTAACATGTTGTATTTGCCAATAATCTCAATAAAAATTGTATTTCAAATAAAATAAAAAAATAAATAAACTTTGCAAAGCACTTTCATTATTTTTTAAATACTTTTCCTGTAATTTAATCCTGCAAATTATAGTTTCCACTCCCCCGGAAAGTCTGGTGAGCATTCCCTGGGATGCAGAGCACTTACACCTCTAGATGCTGCACAGTTATTGGTTGATATATACAGGAATTAATTTTGTATTTGCCCCTAATTGGCCACAGTAAGGGAGTAAAAAAAAATAGACAATTCAAGAGGCTTATCAGGGAGAGTTTCCCAGGCCTACAGAAAAGTGTGTATTGTTTTTAACAAAATTCGTTTTTAATATTTCTTAAAAACATTTATTTTGTATACAGATATTTTGCAATACAGTAAATATTTTCTGATGCATAAATAAAATAATGACTTTAATGTAGCTTTATGATGCTTTAAAAACTGTAGATCAAAACATTTTTAAGACTAGATTTTTCTTTAGCGGTAGCACCCTCTGGTGGCTAAACTAAAGAGATGCATAAGGTAGAGATTAGAATCACTGTCAGGGAAATTATAACTGTTAACACTTCCAATGCACAGAAAATGTGCTTATATAGTATAAGACAAAGGTATACCCAATTGTATAAGGTTAAAGGGACACTCAAGTCAAAATTAAACTTCATGATTCAGATAAAGCATGCAAGTTTAAACAACTTTCCAATTTACTTCCATTAACAAAATGTGCACAGTCCTTTTATATTTACACTTTTTGAGTCACCAACTCCTACTGAGCATGTGCAAGAATTCACAGCATATACGTATATGCATTTGTGATTGGCTGATGACTGTCACATGATACAGGGGGAGTGGAAATAGACATAACTTTGCAATTTATTTAACAAAAATCTACTACTCATTTGAAGTTCAGACTAAGTGCTATTGCATTGTCTTATTATCATGCATTTGTTGATTATGCAAATCTACAGTGTTGACAACTGACTAGGCCTCTTTAGAAAGGAGAATTGTATGTATATGTATGTATATATGTGTGTATGTATGTATGTATAT